>NC_135627.1:0-5000 GCF_053574225.1 Canis aureus | reverse complement strand
GGGTTAGGGTTAGGGTTAGGGTTAGGGTTAGGGTTAGGGTTAGGGTTAGGGTTAGGGTTAGGTTAGGGTTAGGGTTAGGGTTAGGGTTAGGGTTAGGGTTAGGGTTAGGGTTAGGGTTAGGGTTAGGGTTAGGGTTAGGGTTAGGGTTAGGGTTAGGGTTAGGGTTAGGGTTAGGGTTAGGGTTAGGGTTAGGGTTAGGGTTAGGGTTAGGGTTAGGGTTAGGGTTAGGGTTAGGGTTAGGGTTAGGGTTAGGGTTAGGGTTAGGGTTAGGGTTAGGGTTAGGGTTAGGGTTAGGGTTAGGGTTAGGGTTAGGGTTAGGGTTAGGGTTAGGGTTAGGGTTAGGGTTAGGGTTAGGGTTAGGGTTAGGGTTAGGGTTAGGGTAGGGTTAGGGTTAGGGTTAGGGTTAGGGTTAGGGTTAGGGTTAGGGTTAGGGTTAGGGTTAGGGTTAGGGTTAGGGTTAGGGTTAGGGTTAGGGTTAGGGTTAGGGTTAGGGTTAGGGTTAGGGTTAGGGTTAGGGTTAGGGTTAGGGTTAGGGTTAGGGTTAGGGTTAGGGTTAGGGTTAGGGTTAGGGTTAGGGTTAGGGTTAGGGTTAGGGTTAGGGTTAGGGTTAGGGTTAGGGTTAGGGTTAGGGTTAGGGTTAGGGTTAGGGTTAGGGTTAGGGTTAGGGTTAGGGTTAGGGTTAGGGTTAGGGTTAGGGTTAGGGTTAGGGTTAGGGTTAGGGTTAGGGTTAGGGTTAGGGTTAGGGTTAGGGTTAGGGTTAGGGTTAGGGTTAGGGTTAGGGTTAGGGTTAGGGTTAGGGTTAGGGTTAGGGTTAGGGTTAGGGTTAGGGTTAGGGTTAGGGTTAGGGTTAGGGTTAGGGTTAGGGTTAGGGTTAGGGTTAGGGTTAGGGTTAGGGTTAGGGTTCGGGTTAGGGTTAGGGTTAGGGTTAGGGTTAGGGTTAGGGTTAGGGTTAGGGTTAGGGTTAGGGTTAGGGTTAGGGTTAGGGTTAGGGTTAGGGTTAGGGTTAGGGTTAGGGTTAGGGTTAGGGTTAGGGTTAGGGTTAGGGTTAGGGTTAGGGTTAGGGTTAGGGTTAGGGTTAGGGTTAGGGTTAGGGTTAGGGTTAGGGTTAGGGTTAGGGTTAGGGTTAGGTTAGGGTTAGGGTTAGGGTTAGGGTTAGGGTTAGGGTTAGGGTTAGGGTTAGGGTTAGGGTTAGGGTTAGGGTTAGGGTTAGGGTTAGGGTTAGGGTTAGGGTTAGGGTTAGGGTTAGGGTTAGGGTTAGGGTTAGGGTTAGGGTTAGGGTTAGGGTTAGGGTTAGGGTTAGGGTTAGGGTTAGGGTTAGGGTTAGGGTTAGGGTTAGGGTTAGGGTTAGGGTTAGGGTTAGGGTTAGGGTTAGGGTTAGGGTTAGGGTTAGGGTTAGGGTTAGGGTTAGGGTTAGGGTTAGGGTTAGGGTTAGGGTTAGGGTTAGGGTTAGGGTTAGGGTTAGGGTTAGGGTTAGGGTTAGGGTTAGGGTTAGGGTTAGGGTTAGGGTTAGGGTTAGGGTTAGGGTTAGGGTTAGGGTTAGGGTAGGGTTAGGGTTAGGGTTAGGGTTAGGGTTAGGGTTAGGGTTAGGGTTAGGGTTAGGGTTAGGGTTAGGGTTAGGGTTAGGGTTAGGGTTAGGGTTAGGGTTAGGGTTAGGGTTAGGGTTAGGGTTAGGGTTAGGGTTAGGGTTAGGGTTAGGGTTAGGGTTAGGGTTAGGGTTAGGGTTAGGGTTAGGGTTAGGGTTAGGGTTAGGGTTAGGGTTAGGGTTAGGGTTAGGGTTAGGGTTAGGGTTAGGGTTAGGGTTAGGGTTAGGGTTAGGGTTAGGGTTAGGGTTAGGGTTAGGGTTAGGGTTAGGGTTAGGGTTAGGGTTAGGGTTAGGGTTAGGGTTAGGGTTAGGGTTAGGGTTAGGGTTAGGGTTAGGGTTAGGGTTAGGGTTAGGGTTAGGGTTAGGGTTAGGGTTAGGGTTAGGGTTAGGGTTAGGGTTAGGGTTAGGGTTAGGGTTAGGGTTAGGGTTAGGGTTAGGGTTAGGGTTAGGGTTAGGGTTAGGGTTAGGGTTAGGGTTAGGGTTAGGGTTAGGGTTAGGGTTAGGGTTAGGGTTAGGGTTAGGGTTAGGGTTAGGGTTAGGGTTAGGGTTAGGGTTAGGGTTAGGGTTAGGGTTAGGGTTAGGGTTAGGGTTAGGGTTAGGGTTAGGGTTAGGTTAGGGTTAGGGTTAGGGTTAGGGTTAGGGTTAGGGTTAGGGTTAGGGTTAGGGTTAGGGTTAGGGTTAGGGTTAGGGTTAGGGTTAGGGTTAGGGTTAGGGTTAGGGTTAGGTTAGGGTTAGGGTTAGGGTTAGGGTTAGGGTTAGGGTTAGGGTTAGGGTTAGGGTTAGGGTTAGGGTTAGGGTTAGGGTTAGGGTTAGGGTTAGGGTTAGGGTTAGGGTTAGGGTTAGGGTTAGGGTTAGGGTTAGGGTTAGGGTTAGGGTTAGGGTTAGGGTTAGGGTTAGGGTTAGGGTTAGGGTTAGGGTTAGGGTTAGGGTTAGGGTTAGGGTTAGGGTTAGGGTTAGGGTTAGGGTTAGGGTTAGGGTTAGGGTTAGGGTTAGGGTTAGGGTTAGGGTTAGGGTTAGGGTTAGGGTTAGGGTTAGGGTTAGGGTTAGGGTTAGGGTTAGGGTTAGGGTTAGGGTTAGGGTTAGGGTTAGGGTTAGGGTTAGGGTTAGGGTTAGGGTTAGGGTTAGGGTTAGGGTTAGGGTTAGGGTTAGGGTTAGGGTTAGGGTTAGGGTTAGGGTTAGGGTTAGGGTTAGGGTTAGGGTTAGGGTTAGGGTTAGGGTTAGGGTTAGGGTTAGGGTTAGGGTTAGGGTTAGGGTTAGGGTTAGGGTTAGGGTTAGGGTTAGGGTTAGGGTTAGGGTTAGGGTTAGGGTTAGGGTTAGGGTTAGGGTTAGGGTTAGGGTTAGGGTTAGGGTTAGGGTTAGGGTTAGGGTTAGGGTTAGGGTTAGGGTTAGGGTTAGGGTTAGGGTTAGGGTTAGGGTTAGGGTTAGGGTTAGGGTTAGGGTTAGGGTTAGGGTTAGGGTTAGGGTTAGGGTTAGGGTTAGGGTTAGGGTTAGGGTTAGGGTTAGGGTTAGGGTTAGGGTTAGGGTTAGGGTTAGGGTTAGGGTTAGGGTTAGGGTTAGGGTTAGGGTTAGGGTTAGGGTTAGGGTTAGGGTTAGGGTTAGGGTTAGGGTTAGGGTTAGGGTTAGGGTTAGGGTTAGGGTTAGGGTTAGGGTTAGGGTTAGGGTTAGGGTTAGGGTTAGGGTTAGGGTTAGGGTTAGGGTTAGGGTTAGGGTTAGGGTTAGGGTTAGGGTTAGGGTTAGGGTTAGGGTTAGGGTTAGGGTTAGGGTTAGGGTTAGGGTTAGGGTTAGGGTTAGGGTTAGGGTTAGGGTTAGGGTTAGGGTTAGGGTTAGGGTTAGGGTTAGGGTTAGGGTTAGGGTTAGGGTTAGGGTTAGGGTTAGGGTTAGGGTTAGGGTTAGGGTTAGGGTTAGGGTTAGGGTTAGGGTTAGGGTTAGGGTTAGGGTTAGGGTTAGGGTTAGGGTTAGGGTTAGGGTTAGGGTTAGGGTTAGGGTTAGGGTTAGGGTTAGGGTTAGGGTTAGGGTTAGGGTTAGGGTTAGGGTTAGGGTTAGGGTTAGGGTTAGGGTTAGGGTTAGGGTTAGGGTTAGGGTTAGGGTTAGGGTTAGGGTTAGGGTTAGGGTTAGGGTTAGGGTTAGGGTTAGGGTTAGGGTTAGGGTTAGGGTTAGGGTTAGGGTTAGGGTTAGGGTTAGGGTTAGGGTTAGGGTTAGGGTTAGGGTTAGGGTTAGGGTTAGGGTTAGGGTTAGGGTTAGGGTTAGGGTTAGGGTTAGGGTTAGGGTTAGGGTTAGGGTTAGGGTTAGGGTTAGGGTTAGGGTTAGGGTTAGGGTTAGGTTAGGGTTAGGGTTAGGGTTAGGGTTAGGGTTAGGGTTAGGGTTAGGGTTAGGGTTAGGGTTAGGGTTAGGGTTAGGGTTAGGGTTAGGGTTAGGGTTAGGGTTAGGGTTAGGGTTAGGGTTAGGGTTAGGGTTAGGGTTAGGGTTAGGGTTAGGGTTAGGGTTAGGGTTAGGGTTAGGGTTAGGGTTAGGGTTAGGGTTAGGGTTAGGGTTAGGGTTAGGGTTAGGGTTAGGGTTAGGGTTAGGGTTAGGGTTAGGGTTAGGGTTAGGGTTAGGGTTAGGGTTAGGGTTAGGGTTAGGGTTAGGGTTAGGGTTAGGGTTAGGGTTAGGGTTAGGGTTAGGGTTAGGGTTAGGGTTAGGGTTAGGGTTAGGGTTAGGGTTAGGGTTAGGGTTAGGGTTAGGGTTAGGGTTAGGGTTAGGGTTAGGGTTAGGGTTAGGGTTAGGGTTAGGGTTAGGGTTAGGGTTAGGGTTAGGGTTAGGGTTAGGGTTAGGGTTAGGGTTAGGGTTAGGGTTAGGGTTAGGGTTAGGGTTAGGGTTAGGGTTAGGGTTAGGGTTAGGGTTAGGGTTAGGGTTAGGGTTAGGGTTAGGGTTAGGGTTAGGGTTAGGGTTAGGGTTAGGGTTAGGGTTAGGGTTAGGGTTAGGGTTAGGGTTAGGGTTAGGGTTAGGGTTAGGGTTAGGGTTAGGGTTAGGGTTAGGGTTAGGGTTAGGGTTAGGGTTAGGGTTAGGGTTAGGGTTAGGGTTAGGGTTAGGGTTAGGGTTAGGGTTAGGGTTAGGGTTAGGGTTAGGGTTAGGGTTAGGGTTAGGGTTAGGGTTAGGGTTAGGGTTAGGGTTAGGGTTAGGGTTAGGGTTAGGGTTAGGGTTAGGGTTAGGGTTAGGGTTAGGGTTAGGGTTAGGGTTAGGGTTAGGGTTAGGGTTAGGGTTAGGGTTAGGGTTAGATTAGGGTTAGGGTTAGGGTTAGGGTTAGGGTTAGGGTTAGGGTTAGGGTTAGGGTTAGGGTTAGGGTTAGGTTAGGGTTAGGGTTAGGGTTAGGGTTAGGGTTAGGGTTAGGGTTAGGGTTAGGGTTAGGGTTAGGGTTAGGGTTAGGGTTAGGGTTAGGGTT